>NC_089495.1:209929301-209952240 GCF_036850765.1 Saccopteryx bilineata
GGCCACCACACCTGTCCCCGTGGCTGGCTCTGCTAGTTGTGCGTGCTTGTCTGTAACACTCAGCACACTTAGTGAGCATCTCCTGCCTGTGCCAAGCCAGGAAGAAACGGCAGGTGGGGGCTCAGGGTGGGAAGCCTTGGCAACCTCAGTCCAGCTCCTGCCGCCCAAACATCAGGCCCCCTGAGGGGGTCTCCCAGGAGAGAGGCTGGGAAGCTGCCTTTACCTGGGGCTTCTGGGGCTCTGAACGGACTGGCCCCTGCTGAGCCTCCCAGCAGTCTCAGGAGACGCCTTCCTCATTGTCTTCCATTTACAAATGGGGGAAGGTCTAAGGAGGCTAGCGTCCCCACACCAGCTGACCTCCAGCCCCTTGCTAGTGAGGAAGCCAGCGTCAGTGGGGGCAGGTAGGAAATTAATGTTAAGGTCCATCTTCTACCCTGATGCCCTGACTCCCTTTCCGTAGCCAGGGCGGCCCTGGCCTCACCTACCCAGAGAACCAAGCAGACAGGAGGCAGATTTTCTTGTGGCCAGGCAGCCATTGTCCCTCTAGGTCACCTCACAAAGGTGACCTTGATGAACCCTGAGCCTCAGAGGTCCTAGACTCGACTGGGATGTCCTGTCCCTGCTGTCCCCAAAACCTGCTGCAGCACCAACCCCATGCACCCCCCCAAGCGCACCCCCTGTCTGCAGTCCTCACTGTGCCCAACGTCTCCTAAGTGCATCCTTTTAAGTGGCCCCAGGCACTGACCACTACAAGGGTGACCGGTAGCTGCATTTTTGGCGTGCACCCTCTGTGCTCACCAGCCTCCCACAATTTTGTCTTTGCTGCAGCCCCAGAGAACAGCTGCTTCACGGGGCACCGAGGCTCCCTGTGCCCTGAGCACCCACCCTCCTGGCTGGCACCTGCCCACCCCCAAGTGCTCAGTGCCAGCTCGTCAAGACTGCAGCAGGGCTGGCCAGACCCCTCACTGCTGGCCCCTACACAGGTCCCAATAGACACTGAAAAAAAAAAAAAGAGTCATGTTAGCTACAAAAAGAGAAAGGGACTCCCCTCCCCTTTTCTCTCAACACTTCCTTTAGAAAATGTGTCATTGTACATTCTTTCTCAAAGGAGAAGGGTACATTCCTTGGAGAATGTACCAGGTATAGAAATCTTTTCAAAAGCGAAATCAGCCGCTGGCCAGCCTACAACCCCAGACCAGCTTTCTCAAGGACCGGGAGCCATCTGGGGACGGTCGCCACCAGGAAAGAGGGCGTCCCCTCCCAGCCTGACCTCTGAGAACCTCCGAGCACAGAGCTGGAAGAGTTTGTTTTCCCTTCGGACAAAGTCGATTAGCTAACACAGATGGTCCCCCTGCCTGATCACCAGAGGGTGTAGGGCGACCTGCATGTGACCAGGGCTGCTGGGAAGCCCCCCACTGGAGGATGAGCTGCTGCTGCTCCTCAGGATGGCATGTGCGCCCCGGCTGTCTCACCCCGACTCCAGAAGAGGCTGCGGTCTCCTATTGCCTTTGCCATTTCTCCCTGCCTCCTGGCTTAACGCTCACCCAACAGTCAGCTCTTCTCTTTCTCCTCTACTTCTGTGGACTTGTTTTTAGTGAGAGCACCCTGACACCCCAACCTGGCACGACTGGCAGTGCCACCGCCCGCCGGGGCACGAGGGCCCACCTGACTCCACCCGCTGGTTTTCCAGTTGAAGCAGCTGAGTCGTGGTTTCGACTTTCCTGTGCACAGCCTCCTCTCGGGGAACAGGCCTCGTGCCACGGAGAGAGAGGGCACGCACATCCTGAGATGCTGACAACTCCTGCAGACGGGCAAACCCAGCTCCGCGCCCACCGCCGCCCTGGACACCCTGCCATCCGCCCTGGCCCCTCGGCAGAGGGGGGGTGCGAGCTGGTGGGCCTCCGTGTCATCGCCTCCAGCGGCCGCCCGCAGACACTGGTCTGAGCTCGGGGCTCTTTCAAGGCAAGTGCCCATGGGTGACTTTAAATGACTTTCCATTAATTACTTACCAGGGAGCCCAAAATAGCTTCCCAGCCTCCAAGGCTGTGTAGGCCTGAGGGCCCTGACCCAGATTTAATTTTAAACTTTGTCTTTTTTCTTTTTCTTATTTTTATGTTTTGAAAATATATCATTTTCTAACATACGTAATTTTCAAATAAGTAATATATACACAGGGCGCAATGCAAAAGAGGGATGAGGCCCTGGCCGGTTGGCTCAGTGGTAGAGCGTCGGCCTGGCGTGCGGAGGTCCCGGGTTCGATTCTCGGCCAGGGCACACAGGAGAGGCGCCCATCTGCTTCTCCACCCCTCCCCCTCTCCTTCCTCTCTGTCTCTCTCTTCCCCTCCCGCAGCCGAGGCTCCATTGGAGCAAAGATGGCCCGGGCGCTGGGGATGGCTCCTTGGCCTCTGCCCCAGGCGCTAGAGTGGCTCTGGTCGCGACGGAGCGGCGCCCCAGATGGGCAGAGCGTCGCCCCCTGGTGGGCATGCCCGGTGGATCCCGGTTGGGCGCATGCGGGAGTCTGTCTGACTGCCTCCCCGTTTCCAGCTTCAGAAAAATGCAGAAAGAAAAAAAAAGAGGGGTGAAGTTGATATGCTGGGAAATGTCACCATCTCTCCCCACCCCACCCCCTGAGCCCTCCCCAGAGGCAGCCCCAGGAGGAAGGTGTCCTGTCCTGGGGAGGGACACACCATGGGCACAGGGACAAGGGTGGATGGCAGCCCTTCTGTTAGCCCCGGGCCCTCTTCCACATCCCCGGAGCTGCCCTGTTACTAGGAAGGCAGCTCAGTGCCCGTAGAGGCGAGGTCCACGTTCCAATCCTTGGAGCCTGGGAGACGTGTTGTGTTAGGTGACAGGGCAAAGGGATGTTGCAGATGTGACTAAGGCCACAAGTGTGAAGGTCAGAAGGGTGTCCAGTTGGGCCCAATGAAGTCACACGAACAGTTAAAAGCAGAGAAATGTCTCAGGGATCTCCGGAGCCAGAGGGGAAGTAAGTCAGAGGGACTCAAGGTGTCAGAAGGACTGCACCCGGCTGAACTGCCTGCCAGCCCTCTGAGCTACCCGATGAGACAGTCAGAGCTGCGGGTGGAAACTGCTACACTGCCTGACCAGGCGGTGGCGCAGTGGATAGAGCGTCCGACTGGGATGCGGAAGGACCCACAGGTTCGAGACCCTGGGGTTGCCAGCTTGAGCGCGGGCTCATCTGGCTTGAGCAAAAAGCTCACTAGCATGGACCCAAGGTCACTGGCTCGAGGGGAGGGGGGTTACTCAGTCTGCTGAAGGCCCGTGGTCATGGCACATATGAGAAAGCAATCAATGAACAACTACGGTGTCGCAACGAAAAACTGATGATTGATGCTTCTCATCTCTCTCCGTTCCAGTTTGTCCCTATCTATCCCTCTATCTGACTCTCTCTCTGTCCCTATTAAAAAAAAAAAAAAGAAACGTATAATACTTATTTTAAAAAAAAGAAAGAAACTGCTACACTGTGGTAATTTGTTGCAGCGGCAGTGGGAAATCGATACAGTATCTGCTGCTGCAGCTCCTGGTCCCTATTGCCCTATCGATTCAAGCCCGTGTGCTTTTCACAGGCTTTAGCTATTAAGAAAGTTTTTTTATTTATTTATTCATTTTTAGAGAGGAGAGAGGGAGACAGACAGAGAGAGAGAAGGGAGAAGGAGCTGGAAGCATCAACTCCCATATGTGCCTTGACCAGGCAAGCCCAGGATTTCGAACCGGCGACCTCAGCATTTCCAGGTCAACGCTTTATCCACTGCACCACCACAGGTCAGGCTTAAGAAAGCTTTGAAATAAGTGCTGGCGAGGACTTGGAGAAAGGGGAACCCTCCTGCACTGCTGGTGGGAATGCAGTGCAACCACTGTGGAAAACAGTATGGATATTCCTCAAAAAATTAAAAATCAAACTGCCTTTTTTTTTTTTTTAGAGAGGAGAGAGAGAGAGGGAGAGAGAAAGACAGAGAGAGAGAGAAGGGGGGAGGAGCTGGAAGCATCAACTCCCCTATGTGCCTTGACCAGGCAAGCCCAGGGTTTTGAACCGGCGACCTCAGCATTTCCAGGTTGACGCTTTATCCACTGCACCACCACAGGTCAGGCCAAACTGCCTTTTGACCCAGCTATCCCACTTTTAGGAATATACCCCAAGAACACTGTAGCACTGTTCCAAAAGGAGAAATGCACCCCCATGTTTATAGCAGAAATGCACCCCTATGTTTATAGCAGCATTGTTCACAATAGCGAAGATCTGGAAACAGCCCAAGTGTTCGTCAGAGGACGAGTGGATTAAAAGGCAGTGGTACATATACACAATGGAATAAGAAATGATTTACAACAACATGGATGGACCTTGATAACATTATACTGAGTGAAATAAGTAAATCAGGAAAAACTAAGAACTATATGATTCCATACATAGGTGGGACATAACAATGAGACTCAGAGACATGGACAAGAAGGTGGTGGTTACCGGGAAGGGGGGAGGGGGGGGAAGGCATAAGAAAAACCAGATAGAAGGTGACAGAAGACACATTAGAATTTGGGTGATGGGTATGCAACATAATCAAATGTCAAAATAACCTGGAGATGTTTCTCTGAACATATGTACCCTGATTTATCAATGTCACCCCATTAAAGTTAATTTAAAAAAAAAAAGAAAGCTTTGAGTTGCTATCCCTGCACGTGTGACTCTGCACACGTGTAGAGGAGGATAAACTGCCAGTGAGATCTGAGCTCAGCCCCTCCCGTGGTCCAGCGGCATATACGGGTCCACCGTCCACAGGACAGGGGCACTGGCTCAGCAATGCCAGGAACGCCCAGGGTCCAGCCTGCAGGTGCCGTCTGGGGCTGGGAGTTCTGCGACCACCACCTGCTTTGTTCTGAGCAGGGTTGCATCGTGGATCTGAGTGGGAGGCCACCGTGAGGTGGGGCACGGGCCCCGGGCTCCCTGACTGCAGCAGGGAGTAGACTGCTCTGAGCTCCTGAACCAGCGTGGTCCAGCTGTCATTCTTTTCTTTTTTTACAGAGACAGAGAGAGAGTCAGAGAGAGGGATAGATAGAGACAGACAGACAGGAACAGAGAGAGATGAGGAAGCATCACCTTAGTTGTTCATTGATTGCTTTCTCATATGTGCCTTGACCCATGGGGCTACAGCAGACCGAGTAACCCCTTGCTCAAGCCAGCAACCTTGGGTCCAAGCTGGTGAGCTTTTGCTCAAACCAGATGAGCCTGTACTCAAGCTGGTGACCTCGGGGTCTCGAACCTGGGTCCTCAGCATCCCAGTCCGACGCTCTATCTGCTGCGCCACCGCCTGGTCAGGCTGTCCATGCATTCTAAGTGCTGCTCTCAAGGAAGAAGCTGTAGGGTGGCACTGGCCTGGTGAGACAGCATGGGTCAGCGGTGAGTGGACAAAAACTGCAGAACACAGGGACACGCATTCCAGCCTGGTGTGGCCCCAGCTGGGATCCACGCCTCACCCCGCCCTCCCACCGCTGCCTGCTGTGACTGCGGGCCCACCGGTGCACACTTGCTCTGGCCACTGCCCCTGCCAAGCCTTCGGCTGTCTCAGAAGGGACCTTTGTAACCCCAGCATCCAGCTGTGACACAGGCCCACTCCTTCAGTGACTTGGTTTGTGCTCAGATGGGCTGAACATTCCAGGTCCATTTCTTACTCAAATCAAGAGAAAGAGTTTGCTTTGCAGGAAAATGCTCCAGGCGACTTCTCAGTACATGGGGACCCTTCTAGAGGCTGTGCCTGGCCCAGAGCAGGCTGTGTCAAAGTGCAGGGGACGTCATTGGACCAACATCTTTGCAAGGCTTGTGTGCCCACTGTGCAGTTTCCTGGGCTCACCTCGTGATGGTTGCTGTCCGATTTGGCGGTCAGCGGAGCCCCAGGCCCTACAGAGGCAGCGGTGGAGGTAGGACAGGGAAGGCTGTGGGAAAACCAAGTGTCAGTTCTTACAGGAAATGGTTCTCAGTGGCTGAGAGTCGGGTGGATGAGGAAACCGTGGCACATGGACAGGGGAATATTGGCACCGTTCACCAGGACGCTGTGGTGAGGTGAGCAGAGCAGGTCGACCTCTAGGTCCTAGACGGTGCAGTTCTGCACAGGCACCGGCAGATATCAGCAGGCTGGAGAGGGTGGGTGGGTGGGTGGATGGATGGATGGATGGATGGATGACGGATGGATAGATGGGTAGGTGGGTGAGTGTGTGGTTGGATGGGTGGAATGAATGAATGGATGGATGGGGAAGGGGTCTGCAGGACACTACGGATGTTGCAAAACCTGGCTCGGGGGAAGTGTACGGCAGAGGAATTTTATTTCAGAATGACTTTCCCTGCCTATGAAGAGAATGACTGCCCTTTACAAAGAAAGCATTCACTGTTCTCCATGCTGACCCAAAGAACCACTTCCTCTTGTTGCCCGTGCAAAGAAAGCAGAGCTGGCCTTTAGAACCTGAATTAATAGGGAAAGATTCCATCTCTTAAAAATAAACTCGGCCCTCGTTAATCCCCTTGCAGCTGACTTGAGGGCTGAAGCGATTGCGAACCCAGGCGTAGCCCCCGTGGCATTCTGCGACATTTTGAAGTTGTAATTGCACCAGGGATCTGTGAGATCCAAGGAGAAGAGAATGACAGAGGGAAGCCAGGCTGACGCCCACCCTCGAACAGGCGTGTAAAAGCCCTCATCTTTGATAACTAGAATGGGTGGGGTGGGGGTGGGAGAGGGCACCTCTGAGACAGGGGTATTGCTGGAGTTGGCTCAGAGTCATCTTGGGGGGCAGGGGTCTTCAAAGCTGGCATCAATAAAACCCCAAGCTCTAGATACCAAGGGTCTCCTCCTTGCCCCTGGGGCTGAGCCACATTGAGCCAAGAAGCTGAGACTAAGTCCCCATCATTGTGACCACGTTGCCTGCATGGTCACACCCGAGAGCCACCCTCTCGCCGAGGACAGAGCACCCTGCCTACAGGAGGGCCCCCTTGCCTGGCAGGCTCCTGTACCTTACCCTAGTCTCTGCCACCCTCAGCAGCGCCACCCCTTCTGGAGAAGGGGCTTCCTGCAAACTGGTCCACAGGCTCTCTGGGGGGCCATGGGATGGAGGGAGGAGGGACTGGGTCAGTCCTGGCACCCCACATAGTGGACGAGTTACCCAGTATTCCTGTGCCTTGGTTTCCCCAATGCAAAGGGGAAACAGTCATGGCCATTGGCACAAAATAACCGAGAGCCCCTTCTCTTGGCTTGGTCCCTGCCGTCTCAGGTGAGGCCATCGGCTCTCCCAGCCACCATTTGCCAGCTGGACAAAGGCCCGTCCAGCAGGGCCTGGCGCTAATGACAAAGGGCTGTGCCCAAGGACCTGGAGGGCTACATATTCCACAAAATAACTGGAAAATGAAAAGATTTAAAAAAAAAAAAAAAAGGGAAGCTCAGCCTGGCCCCCTTGTCCACTGCCAGGCGACTTGAGGGTAGTGTTGAAGGTAGCTGGGTTGCATTTCCCACCGTGGTCTTCGCCTCGAGGCCCCTGGAGGGCTGCTGACAACGGTGCTCCCCCCACAGACTGACTCAGCAGAGGGCAGCTGGGGGTGTGTGCTGACATTCGCATGCACACACGTGCACATGTGTCTTGGCTGATGCTGGGCTTGCCGGTGAAGGCCGGCTGCACACGCTCGGAGAGCCCGGGCCTGCCAGAACTCAAAACGCGAGAACTGCACCCACTCTCGGGTGGGTCCGGCTGCAAGGGAACAAACCTTCACCTGGTTCCTGCCTGCATGTTTCTGAGGAGCCCTGATTTGGGCCCAAACAGTGGGTGGGAGACGCCACCTAGAGGTGAGACGTGCGGGCTGCAAGCCCCGTGCTCGAGCAGAAACCTTGCCTCCCCACCTGGCCGGGCGTGGTGGGTCCCCAGGTGCCTGGAGAGGAGGCTCTCGGCTGGACAAAGGCAAGAACGGGGTGGCGGTGAGCGGAGAGCGCACGTGGCCGAGGAGCAGGGGCCCCGAGGGGTCCAGGGCACACTAAGGAGATTAATAACGGAGAGACCACCCTCTGTCGAGCACCTCCTGGGTGGGGAGCCTGTGCTAAGTGGCCGTGCGTCATCGCGGCCTGGCAGCCACCACTGAGCCCAGTCCCGCTCTGGGCCAGGGCAGAGGAGCACAGGCCAGGCCGGGCCAGAACGCCCAGCCCCCTCGGCTCACATGACAGCTGGTGGTCTTCTGCCCCTGAGCCGTGCGACCGGCCCCACCGGCGGCCCCCTCCACGCGTGGGAAGCCGAGATTCAGGCCCCAGCGAGCTGATCCCGCTCAAGAGTCCACCGGACTGTGTGTCCCCGCGGATGAGGCTGCCCAGCGCCTGCACCGGCCAGGGACAGCGCGCAGCAGTGCGGCTCCAGCTGTGTCCCGAACTGTGTCCGCAGCGTCCAGCAGACAGACGGGCTGGCAGGGCAGCCCCGTCTCAGCGCCCTTGCCGGTCCCACCGCGCGCAAGAGGAAACTGAGGCCTCAAGAGGCTCCGCGCCTTGCCCGACGCGCCAGCTGGCGGGCCGCAGAGGAAGGGGCCCGGAGCACCGCCCGGGGGTCTACACCCGGCGGGAGGCGAAGAGCGCACTGCCAGCGCGTCCCCGGCTCGGGCACCTCGGGGCGCGGCCTTTGCTGGGAGTGGGCGTGGCCTCTGCGAGGTGGGGCGGGGCCCGGGAGGCCTTGATTGGTGCTGCCTCCCAGCCGGCCACCGAGGCCCCGCCCCTGACCAAGACTCCGCCCTTGCCCCGCTCCCGCTGCGGGCCGGGCGCAGACCAGCGGTCAACCCTCCGCCGGGCCCCGTCCCGGGCCTGCGCCGGCCACGCCCCGGGCCTGCGCCGGCCACGCCCCGGTGCGGACCTGCAGTTAGCGCGCGCCGGGGCCTCGCGCCGGCCCTGCCCCCGCTGCAGCGCGGGTTAACCCTTACGGGCCCGCCTGCCGGTCATCCCAGAGGCCCCTGGCCCCGGCGGCTGGGCCCGGGCTCCTCCCCAGTGCGCGGTAGCCCTTCTGTGCAGCGCTCAGGCCGGAGGTCAGCCAGAGGCAATCGAAGCCCTTTAAAACCCATACTCGTAGAATGGACGGCGACCTGTGTCTTTTTTTCTCTTAACCGCTTTATAGAGTTGTAATTTGCAATTCCGCCATTTGCAGCCAACGGGGTTCACCCAGAGGGGTGCAGCGATCGCCGCAACCTGCTCTAGAGCGTTTCCACCCCTCTCCCCTAATTGACTCCATTTCCCGAGGTCCGCGAGGTCGGACCGCGCGGCGCCGCAGGGCCAAACGGCCAGGGGCCGCTGCGGGCGCGCGCCGGGACCGGCCCGCCGCTGCGCCTGCGCCGGCGCCGCGCGCGAGCCCGAGCGCCCACCCCGAGCGCGCGCCGCCGCGAGTGCGCCTGCGCGGAGCCCGTGGCCCCGCCCGCTCCCGCCGGGGGCTAGTCGCTGAGCGACCCGGGCTATGGGGAGGCCGAGGTGGGCGGCGGGGCGCGGCGGGCGACAAGGGGCCCGGGGAGGCGGCCACCAGCCCGGCGGAGGAGACGGTGGTGTGGAGCCCCGAGGTGGAGGTGTGCCTCTTCCACGCCATGCTGGGCCACAAGCCCGTCGGTGAGCGGAGTGCCGCGGACTCGCGTGGGGGCGGGGTGAGCCGGCAACGGCCGGGCGCGCGCGGGGCGGGGGCCTCCTGCACCCCCATCCCCCGCCCCGTCCTACGGCTGTCCCATCCTGCACCCCACCCCCGCCGACGCTGCCCCTCTGCACCCCCATCCCCTGCCCCGTCCTACCCCTGCCCCATCATGCATCCCACCCCCGCCGACGCTGCCCCTCTGCTCCCCCATCCCCTGCCCCGTCCTACCCCTGCCCCATCATGCAACCCACCCCGCCGACGCTGCCCCTCTGCACCCCCATCCCCTGCCCCGTCCTACCCCTGCCCCATCATGCAACCCACCCCCGCCGACGCTGCCCCTCTGCACCCCCATCCCCTGCCCCGTCCTACCCCTGCCCCATCATGCATCCCACCCCCGCCGACGCTGCCCCTCTGCACCCCCATCCCCTGCCCCGTCCTACCCCTGCCCCATCATGCATCCCACCCCCGCCGACGCTGCCCTCTGCACCCCCATCCCCTGCCCCGTCCTACCCTGCCCCATCATGCAACCCACCCCCGCCGACCCTGCCCCTCCTGCACCCGCATCCCCTGCCCCGTCCTACCCCTGCCCCATCATGCAACCCACCCCCGCCGACCCTGCCTCTCCTGCACCCCCATCCCCTGCCCCGTCCTACCCCTGCCCCATCATGCAACCCATCCCCTGCCCGTTCTGTACCCCACCCCCGCCGACGCTGCCCCTCCTGCACCCCCATCCCCTGCCCCGTCCTGTACCCTACCCCCGCTGACCCTGCCCCTCCTGCACCCCCATCCCCTGCCCCATCCTGCACCCCACCCCTGCTGATGCTGCCCCATCCTGTACCCCACCCCCTGCCCTGTCCTACCCCATCACCTCCTGCACCCCCACATCTGCCTCATCTTTGTCCCTCCCCAGTGCACCTGGCTCATTCTCCCCTCACCTCTGCCCCCCATACCCCAACCCCTGCCCGCTCTGTCGGCCCTCTACCTCCCCTCAGGCTGACGCCTTCCTCCCGCAGGTGTGAACCGGCACTTTCACATGATCTGTATCAGGGACAAGTTCAGCCAGAACATCGGTAGGCAGGTGCCGTCCAAGGTCATCTGGGACCACCTGAGCACCATGTATGACATGCAGGCACTGGTGAGCTGGACCCCGCCCTCCCCCGCCCCCCAGGGCCGGGGCTCCTGCCTCCGCAGTCGGAGCGGGCAGAGGTGCCTCCGCAGGTCCGTGCAGGCCCTGTCCTCAGAGAGCCTGCCGTCCCCGTGGGGCCAGCCCTGAGACAAGGGAGTGCCGAGGGCTCTACAGAAAGCACAGGCCCAGTGAGGGCAGGGGGTTCCCTGGGTGGAACCTGCTCCAGACTGATGGTCAGTGAAGGTCTCTCCAGGGAGAGGACCCAGGAGCCCAGGCCGAGGGAGGGGGCTCTCACGCCAGCATTGGTCTGATGGGAGGTCCCAGAAGTGCCCCAGGCAGGAAGGTGACCGAATGTCAGGTTAAGGTGAATGTGATGGCTTCTGTGAGGACCAGGCAGGCAGAGTCCCAAGTCTCATGGGACTGCCAGCTAGCCGGGTCACCTCAGTACACAAGGGGCAGAGGGCCAGGTGGGTGTTCCCTGCAGAGGAGGAGCAGATCCGAGGAGGACGTGCACCAGGGTTGAGGTGGCAGGGAGCCTGTGCTGCCTCCCACTGCAGGGGGCTCGCCAGCCCTCCCGGCCTTCTGCCCAGATCTCTGCTGCCCCTTACTTCCTGCTGACCGGCAAGTCGTTTGCGTCTCCTTGTCACGGGCAGATGGGATGAAGGTGACAGCTGTGCCCTGAGACTGGCTGCTGTTTGCACACAGCCCCTTCGAGGTCGAGCTGCTGAGCTAGAGAGGGTCCTCCTGGGGTGGCCTCACATGGGGGCCATGGCTGGCTGGCTTCTGGGAGGTCCCTGTCCAGCGGCTCAGCAGAGTTCCCACGCTGGTCATGTGTGGGGTCACCTGGTCCCCAGGCACTTCCTGCACCTTGACTTCCGGCTGGTGGGGCCAGAAGTGGGACGTGGAGATGAGTAGGGCGGGGTCCCTGTTGTGGGGGAGCCCTGGTGACCTGCGGGAGGGTGGCCAGCTCTGAGACACACCTGCTGGAGGAGGCACGGGACACTCCCCAGAAAGCTGCCGGGCACAGCCAGGGGTGTCAGCCCAGGACCGTAGCCTCTCCCTCTTCCTGTCACTCTGCCGGGTCTGGCCAAGACCTTGGGGACGCCACTGCCTGGACCCCAGCACTGCTCTGGGGCCTTGTTAGCAGACAGGTGACCAGCGGCTCCACAGGGAGTGGCGGGTGGAAGCCCATTTCCCAGGACCCCCCTCCCAGCTCCCCTTCTCTGTCCGGTGTTCGTGTGTCTGGAGATGTGTCGTTTCTGGCACAGGTGACGTGCAGGACAAGTGGAACCCTGAACCCTGACAGGCCGTCTCTGCTCTCCTCCCTGCTTTCTGTGGGGTGGCTTTCCCAGCCAGCACATGCAGTGTCCAGGCTGCTGGGCTGTCCCTGCCCTCTGAGTGCAGGACAGCTGCTGCCCCTTTGGCCCCTGAGGGCGTGTGCCAGCAGAAGGCAGCTTCAGAGGGGACCCCGGGTTACATTAGCCCAGCGTTCTTCCCCTTCCTGGCGTTGTGGCTCCTGCCCCTGCTCCTGGGTTGGTGCTTATACGTTTTTAGTCACTTGCTAAAGTCAAAACAGAAAACTTCTTATTTCTTAAAAAAAAACAACCTTATTTGCCATCAGCATGAATCTGAGATTCTTCCATTCCCGAACCCAGAGAGGAACTTCGTCCTTCCGGAAGAAATCATTCAGGAAGTTCGCGAAGGTGAGACTCAGGCGAGGTCAGGTTTGGGAGTTAGGAAAGGCAGGAGGCAGGCCGAGGGGGTGGTGTCAGGGTGGAGGTCCTGAGTCTCAGGGAAGAGAGGGGTCACTGGCCTGTGATGCTCGGCCCCCTGATGGGGAGGATGTGTTCAGGAACGGTCAGCTGCTTGCGGGACCGAGGGCCTCGTGTGCCGCCCACCTCAGGAGCGGTCCTGGCCTGAGTCACCCACCGCGTGGGCTCCGGGCCAACGTCAGCTGTCTCCCCCACAGGAAAAGTGATCATTGAAGAGGAGATGAAGGAGGAAATGAAGGAAGACATGGACCCCCACAATGGGGCCGACGATGGTGAGTGGGGAGCCGTCCCCCCCTCCGCCCCCAGCCCTGGCAGGGCCTCCCCGCAGGGCGCAGCGCGGGTCCGGCCCGCGTTTCTGGTCTGTCGCAGCCACACTGCTGTCGGCCCAGCAGTGGAGAGGCAGCTTCCATCCGCCTGGCAGGAGCCTCACCAGGCGCAGACCTCGTACGTGGGTCAAGACTGAGAATGAACCACAGGGCAGCCAGGGCACCCGGCAGGCCCAGGCAGGTGGCCCCAGCGTGCAGTGCAGGAGGGCTCAGCACAGGACAAGCCCCGAGTAGCAAGGCTGCTCTGCCCTGCGGGACGGGCGTGAGTGGCAGCTGGGGCAGGTCCTGCAGCCTGAGTGTGTGGTGCCAGGCGCCCCTGGTGGGCATGTCCAGGAGCTCTGGGGGCCGGGCAGGTGCCCCCAACTCAGGAGAAGCTTGTGGGTTCAGAGCATCGTGTGTATAGATACAGGACTTTTTTTTTTTTTACAGAGACAGAGAGAGAGTCAGAGGGAGGGATGGACAGGGACAGACAGACAGGAGCGGAGAGAGATGAGAAGCATTAATCATCAGTTTTTCGTTGCAACACCTTAGTTCATTGATTGCTTTCTCATATGTGCTTTGACCATGGGCCTTCAGCAGACTGAGTAACCCCTTGCTCAAGCCAGCGACCTTGGGTCCAAACTGGTGAGCTTTGCTCAAACCAGATGAGCCTGCACTCAAGCTGGCGACCTCAGGGTCTCGAACCTGGGTCCTCTGCATCCCAGTCTGATGCTCTGTCCACTACGCTACCACCTGGTCAGACGATACAGGACTTTTTTTTTTTTTTTTTTCTGAAGCTGGAAACGGGAGAGACAGACAGACTCCCGCATGCACCCAACTGGGATCCACCCGGCACGCCCACCAGGGGCCATGCTCTGCCCACCAGGGGGTGACGCTCTGCCCCTCCCGGGCGTCGCTCTGTCACAACCAGAGCCACTCTAGCGCCTGGGGCAGAGGCCAAGGAGCCATCCCCAGCGCCTGGGCCATCTTTGCTCCAATGGAGCCTCGGCTGCAGGAGGGGAAGAGAGAGACAGAGAGGAAGGAGAGGGGGAGGGTGGAGAAGCAGGTGGGCGCTTCTCCTGTGTGCCCTGGCCGGGAATCGAACCCGGGACTTCTGCACGCCAGGCCGACACTCTACCACTGAGCCAACCGGCCAGGGCGATACAGGACTTTTTAACTGAGCAGGACAATGAAATAAAATTCTGAATATTCTATTTTCAGCCAAATTATTTTGTCTCCCAGTTTTCTCATCCTCAGGAAGCTTGGGGAAAGCAACAGACAAGTCCAGCAAAGACAGGGACAAGAACTCCTCGGACCTGGGGGCCAAGGACGGGGCCGACAAGCGCAAGCGCAGCCGCGTCACCGACAAGGTCCTGACCGCCAACAGCAACCCCTCCAGCCCCAGTGCCGCCAAGCGGCGCAGAACGTAGGCGTTCTGTGGGGGGGGGCAGCCTGCAGCCCACGGCACGGTCACCAGGCCACGGGGGCTCAGGTGCTCGGCCCCTGCTGCCTGCCCCGGTCCTGGGGGCTCCACAGCGCCCACTCGCCACCGGGGGCTCAGGCGGACAGGAAAAACCAGGGTCGCCAGCTCAGGTGTAGAATGTGCTTTGTGGTTGGTCCCACGACTCGCTGTGTCAACGGCACGGCTGCAGCGTGTGTGACGGGAGGCCTGGTGTGATGCGCAGTAAAGCCGGTGGTCCCCTGCCCTCCCAGCAGCACCAGTCTTCCTGTCGGTCCCTCTGTCCATCTGCCGACCCTCGCTCAAGGGACTGTGACCTCAGGAGAAGGGCCACCGAGCCACACACGGCAGCCCCTCCATCGCCACCCGAGAACCTGAGAACTGGATGTTTGGCCTCGTTCACTTGTACTGTAACGATGTATATAATTTGGTTGATATTTCACTATTTAATTTCTAAGAAGCCTATTTTACTAGTGTTTTATATGAAAAAAATACTGCAGAAGTTAAAAACCTGTGTTGTATTTTTTCCGAGATGTTTTGTTCTAAGGTAATGACCTCAGATACTTTTGCTCAGTTTTTATATGCCAGACAGAGAATTTGTGGTTATTTTTGTATTACTGAATAACTTGCAAACAGACCAAAAGAGTGAGTGGGAGGAGGCCCGCCGGGCTGACGGCCGGCTGGGCGGGTGGGGAGTGGGGGCTGTTGTGGACGATTAAAGCACAGAAAAGCAACCTGGCCTCCTGTGATTTCATACTGGAATAAGTTACCTTTTGCTACACAGTAGGAAGTTTATACTTTTCTGAGATTGAAACAGGTTTGCGTTTAGATGGACCTGACTCCCTTGATACAATGTAGGTGCAAATGTAGCAGGTGCTGAGTGCAGCCTGTGAGTGGACACACCCTGCACACGTGTTGGAGGAGTAAACAAGGCCGGGCTGGCGCTGCCTTCCTGCTGGACGGCTGCACACCACGGGGCTTGTGACCACGCCTGTGCATAGCAGAGGTCCACCAAGTGACCAAGAGCCAGGACCTCCCTCCTGGCCGGCCACCCGGCCCGACCTCCTCCTGAGGAACACGGGACGCTGAGTTACCGTCAACCCGGGAGCCTGCTGAGGTCGGAACTCGCTGCAGCCCCCAGGCGAGGCCAGGGCCCCTGTGCTGAAGAGCCACCTAGCATCCGGTCAGAGGCTGGCCTAGCACCCAGCCAGAAACTTGTGGGCCTTGAAGACATCGCTGACACCCCGCTCCCTGGCAGACAGGCTGTGCGCGGCCCAGAGCGCCCTGTGCTGCCCCTGAGCAGCTGTCCCGGCGTCACCCTGCGCTGGAACCTGCAGCAGAGGCTCGCACTCCCTGGCTTGGGGGCCCTGCAAGGGCGTCTCCAGCAGAAGACCCACGTCCTGGTCAAGGAGGGCACCCTGCTGTGCAGAGCAGGAACCTAGAGAGGCCAGTGTGGAGGCGCAGGCTGCCTCTTCCACCCACACCCCTGCCCCTGGCGTGTCTCCCTCTAAGACGAAGTCACATGAGATTCTGTGGTCCAAGCACAGCACGGACCACCCCCATTGCCCAGATGTACGGGGTGGGGGTGGGGGACTGTCACCTTTCCTTGCAGCAGAGCGGGCCGTGACTCTTCAAGGGAAAAGAACAGATGTCTGCCTTTAAGAATTCTAGAACTGACATGGGGAGGACCTGGCCTCCCTCCCACTGCTGGTGTCCACCACCCCCACTCAGTGTCCACTCAGCTGAACGCAGACCACTCTGGGGTGGCACATGGAGCAGGAGGGGCCCCCCTCGCCTGGCTCACTAGGAAACTCCCACCAGACACAGCGTCTTCAGGGACCTCCAAACGTGCAGGGAAAGCCTGGTCAATAAGTCAAACCTGCTTCCTCATTTCAGTTATTTAACATTTTACTGCCCTTTGAAGAGAAAGGCGGGCAGGCGAGCATGTGGCCCCACTTCCTGTGCCCTGGCGCCCTTGGGGGCTGCTGTCCTCAGCACTGGCTGAGCACCTCGGCCCTGGGCGAGCCCCTCAGCCCTCACTGGCTCCTGGGATCTCCGCTCAATCTACCATGTGGTCCATGCAGGTCGGATTCACAGGCGTCTGTGGCCAGTGATGTCTCTCGGCCTAGGGGTCTGATCTGTGACATGGGGGTGTGATGCAGCCACCGTGTGACCCGGAAACTATCTGAACAAGAAAGCAGTGAGGGTGGGGCTGAAGGGCAGGAGCCCAGAGGCTCCAACCAACGCCTGAAGCTGCAACACAGAGAGATGTGGTCCTTACGCAACTCAGTCTTGACCTCAGACGAGAAGCCTCTGCAGCCAGCCGCTGTTTGCGCCAAGGACCCTGGGGCCTGAGCACCTTTCCTGCATCACCTGTGTCCTGGGGTGGGAAGCCTGTGGGTGTGGCCTCAATGCTCCCTGCTCTGGCCCAGCCCCCATGGGGAGTCCAGAGGGACAATGGGCTCCCCAGAATTGTTGAACATGTTCTGAGCAGCAGTGGGTGCAGTGGGTCTGCTGTGTGGCTGGTTGAGTGGGGATGGGTGGACCTTGGCCAAATAACGTGGCTGCAACTCTGTTTGCCTGAGGAAAGTGTTAGAGCAGGTCTAACCTGAGTCCTTCTCAGCCACCCCTATGTGAGCCCTTGCGGAAGCCACGCCACCTCTGGGCACACAGCCGACTGCTGGTGTATGGCCAAGCACATGTGTCAGCGTGTGTGAGGGCCTGTGGGTGTGAAGCTGGTGCTACACACACACCCTGGGCAGTGAGCCGCCTAGAGTGCTGAGCCCACAGTGGGCGTCCCCAGAGCCCCCTGCTTGTTCCCACAGCAGAACCTGGGGTCCAGGATCACCACCTGCTCTGAGCATTGTGTACACCACACACAAAGCATCTAAAGGGGCAATTGGGTGTGACAGAAAAGAGGTCTGCAGTCCTGGCCCGGACAGCAGGCAGCGGGCAGCAGCGGGCAGCGGGCAGCAGTGGGCATCAGGCAGCAGCGGGCAGGCTGTTTGCTGGGCCAGGGTGGTGAAGCCAGGGTACCCTCTGACTCCCTCCTCTTTGTATTTTGCGGCAGAGGAGGGTTGGAACCTACTCACCCAAGAGCTCCCAGATCAGCCAATCCTGAATGGCCCACGGCCCCAGCACTCAACATTTCCATCTACTTGGGTGTCACAGCCAAGGGTCTCCAAGGCCAGCTGCATATCTACTAATGAGGTCAGGCCCATGGCCACGGCCCTCAGTGATTTGGCCTCACTCTGTGGGAAATTTACCCTGGCCATTGGTAGCAGACACCTTGCAAAAATGCCCAGACCTCCAGACCTTTGGGGGAGTCACCACTGTCCTTTTAAAAAGTGAGGTGTGGATAGAGTGTCGACCTGGGGTGCTGAGGACCCAGGTTTGAAACCCTGAGGTTGCCAGCTTGAGCACAGGCTCACCCAGCTTGAGTGCGGGGTCGCTGCCTTGAGCGTGTGATCACAGACAGGACCCCACAGTTGCTGGCTTGAGCGAGGGGTCCCTGGCTTGGCTGGAGCTCCCCCACCCCCGGTCAAGACACGAATGAGAAGCAATCAATGAACAACTAAAGTTCCGCAACTACAAGTCGATGCTTCTCATCTCTCTCCCTTCCTGTCTTTCTTGCTCGCTAGGAGAAGGAAGGGGAGGGGAGGGGAGGGGAGGGGAGGGGAGGAGAGAGGAGGGAGAGGGAGGGAAGGGGGAGGGAGGGAGGGGAGGGGAGGGGGGAAGGAGGGAGGGAGGGGAGGGGAGAGGAGGGGAGGGGAGGAAAGAAAGTGAGGTGTGCATACAGGGAAGAGAAGGGAAGGAAGAAGGGAGGGAAGAAAAGGGAAGGGAAGAAAAGGGAAGGGAAGGAAGGGAAGGGAAGGAAAGAAAGTGAGGTGTGCATACACAGGTTCCAGCAAGGGGAGACTGTGCCCGGAGAGTTAATGAGGGTCAACGCAGCAACTAGCCATCGGCAACAGCACCGAGGCAAGCCTTCCACGTACTCACAGCCAGGATCGGAAGCCTCTGTCCGGCTCACGGCTGCCACCAGCTGCACAGTACAGGGAGTGTGGCCATTCCCAGACACAGGTTACCTAAAAGCCTGTTAGCTGGTGGCAGAGTCAGGAAGTCAGGATCCCCCTGGGGCCAGGCTGTGGCCTTCTCCTATTGGCCCCCATAGGCAGCTCTCCTTGTGGCCAAATCTAAAAGCCAGAGCTGGGTTTTAGCATTTAAAAAATAATAATAATAAAGTGGTATAGTAACTACAGAAGATGAATTTTATACCTGGGGTGGTCGCTCCTAATTTTCATTTCAAAGGGTGAGTCGCTCACGCTGCTGGAGCCTGTATGTCACCCAGCAGATGTCAGAGGCAGACTTTATGTAAGGGATCCGCCGTCGCAAAGAAAACTGCAGCTGCAAGTAATTTTCAGCCACCGAAAATCTGCCACCTCTTAGCCCCCAGAAAGGTCCCGAAGGGGCCGCTTAACTGGTGTGGGCCTGTGCTGACCAGCCCTGCGACACCCCTGCTCCCAGTCAGTGCTGCCTCCTGGTGTTTAAGCCAGGGCGCCTCTCTGCGGCTCTACTGCTACCCCCTGTGAACGGCCTGTGGGGGGACACAGGTCCTCCGAGGATGAGTCCCGCCCACAGTCTGAGGGTGCTGGAGGCAGATAGCGCCCCCAAAGAGCCTCTCCTGCGGCTGCAGCACCCCTGCTCACACTTCGCAGGGATTCCTGGGGTGGGGGTGGGGCACCATCCTGGGGAACATTCATCTGGGAGGGCACGTTCCAGGCAGCAGCCTCCGGGGGCATCCTCCAGGGTGGGGCATCCTCCAGGGTGGGGCATCCTCCAGGGTGGGGCATCCTCGGACGGGAGAACTTTGGGGGAACTCTTTGGGGTGCGGGTGGGTGATCTGAGAGAGATTCTGGGGGGCAGACACCCTCTATAGACAACCTCCAGAAGCCATTCTTTTTTTAATTATTATTTTATTTATTTACTTACTTATTTTTAATTTTTATAGCGGGAAAGTGGGGAGGAGAGAAATAGACGGAAACGCTGGTCCGTTTCAGCCTGGGCCCTGACCGGGAATCGAACCCGCAACCTTTGCAGATTCGGGGGTGGCGCTCTAACCAGTTAAATATCCGGCCAGAGCCTCCTTCCCGGAGAGAAACCCCCGGTTGGCACGTGGTGCGGCGGCGCCCTACAAGGCGGACGTCCCGGGACCGCGGGGTCACGCCCACCGCACGTCCTTCCGGGGCGTGGCCAGCAGCCGCGCCCCGCCCCCCGCGCTTCCTCCCGGCGCTGCTCTCGCTTCCGGCGGAGCGCGGTCCCTGCCGCTGCCGCCGCCGCCGCCGCCGCCCGAGCATGGACGATCCCGACTGCGACTCGACCTGGGAGGACGCCGAGGAGGAGGAGCAGGAGGAGGAGGAGGAGGACGGCGACGGCCCGAGCTCCGCGGGCGACGACGATGGCGAGGCCGGCGCCCCGGGGGACGCGGGAGACGCGGAGGACGAGGACGAGGAGGCGCGGCCCGGCTTGCTGCAGGTGCAGCCCCGGGAGGCCGCCGCGGGACGGGGCGAGGCCCTGCCCCGGGGAAACCGTCCCTGCCCCCACTCCCACCCCCGATCGCCGCGTAGGCGCCTCTTGGAGCTCGGGGCCCGACTCCCTCCCCTCCTTTTCCGGCCCTTGGCCTTCTCGTGCCCCGCCCCCCATAATCCGACGGACACACGCCCTGCGATCTGCCCCTGCTCGGCCCCCCAGCCCTGGCTGGGACCTTTCACGGAGGTCCAGGGCCGTCCTAAAACCAATGGCTTAGGACTGAATCTGTGTAGCGGTGACATTTCTTCAAACGGATGCCCCCACCACCACCGCACATCCTGGACCCCCCTCTCCGTGGCACCCACCTCCAGGCCTGTGGCTCCGCCCTCTATGTCCCAGGCCTCTGTGCCGGCCACCTCCACTGCCCCCGGCCAGCCTCTCAACCTCCTGGCACCCCTCAGGGAGCACCTGGCCCTGTTGCCCACCACCCGAGACTCCCCTCCATGCCCACCCAGGCCATGAGCCCCCATCTGCTTCTGCCCTGCTGTTCCTCACTGGGTGCAGCACCCACCCTCTTGGACTGGATGGCCTGCCCTCTTGGAAGTGTCCTTGGAGGCTGCCTTTATGTCACTTGCCTGAACCAGGACCACTGGCCCTAACAGTTACTTTTGGTTACCATTGGTTACTTGTTACCACTGGTTACTTTTGTTGCCACTGGTTATTTATCTTGATTGCTTGTCAGTTAGCAGGGGTTACTAGCTAGCACTCACTGGGGTGGGGTGGGGTGTGGGTGCCATTGTTCCAGCTGGGGTCCCAGGAGTTGGGGAGGAATGGTACCCAGAATGGTGACCGTCACCTTTTGTCCCAGTTGCTGGTGGATGACGGTGTCCTGGCAGGGCAGCATGTCTAGTGAATCTTGAACCTTTCTGTGTGTTTCCCTGGGATGGAGTCTCCCCAGAGCTGAGTGGAGCACTGGTTTTCAGGTGTCTGTGTCAATGTCTTGAAGTGGTCAGTGAGGGGACTCTGAGAGGCTGGTTCCTGGGTCCTGCCTGCAAGGCCAGTGAATGTGTTTGGGCACATCCAGTGTTTGGGCAGGGACGAGCTCTTTGGGGAGGCTGGCCCAGCAGTGGTCAGGGTCACGGGTCTGGGGTCGCAGGGCAGGAATTCCCCAGCAGGGACCGGCAGGTGTGGCGAGGATTAGGTGAGAGGATGCTGCCCTCCCACAGTTCCAGAGGGCATGCTCTGGCACCTTGGTTACCCTGTGGGAGGCCCACGGACCTCTGACTTCTTCCCTGTCTCCTTCCCTTCCCCCAGGGACTCCCACGGTGCTCCCTGTGGCCCTGACGGAGAAGTGGGAGCCACTTCTGCCAAGTTTCAGTTTTGTTTCCTGGTCCTTGGCTTGTAGGAGAGACTCTTGCCAGCGAGTCCTGGTTTGAAATCAGGCGGAGGGGCAGCTCCAGCCCCTGACTAGAGCTTAGACCATGGAGGGGTCTTAGAGGTTGGCGAAGGAGGGGGTCAAGCCAGGGGGCACGGTAAGCCTGGCCCCCTAGTCCCCTTCAGCACTCCTTCCAGGGTCCTGGGACCCAGGTGTTTCCCAGGATGAGCTGTTCCCTCCTGTTGTGCCCAGGGGCTGTCTCTGCCCGGGCCCCTCGCCCTCACCCAGCCTCAGTCTGACAGGTAGTCTCGGCCCCGCCCTGTGCCCCCTACCCTTGTCACGAGGTAGTACAGGCTGCATTTACCAGCGTACTAGTCCCCAGTCACCACCTCACACCCTTTCTGGGACCCCAGAGTTCTTGGCCTGTAGAGGCAGGGCTGCAGAGGTTGAGAGGGCAGTGAAGAGCCTCTGACTTGTTACGGAGAAGTCCCCCACCCTCAACTCCGTGGGGCTGGTGGCCAGGAGATACAGGGTCTGGTCACTGAGCAGGGGGGTTGGGCAGGATGGGACTGGCTCCCTGGGCCTTAGTCATTCATTTCTTCATCAGATCCTGCAGCATGAGTTTGAGGCCCCTCCTAGGGCTATAAGTAGCAAGGCCATTGTCCGTGAGGACACCAGCCTGGTGACAACTTAGAAGACAGCACAAGGAGGAAGTGCTAGAGCAGGCGGGGTTTCCTGGAGAAATAAAACTGGCTGAGGGGAGCAGGAGGTGAAACTGGGGTGTGGAAGGCTGCACCCCAAGGATGTTCACGTGGGTCTGAGGGTCCTGAGGGCTGAGCGGGTGCCCCTCTGGGCCCCTCTGGTAGTGTTGACATCTGATGGAGGTCCTCACTGCCCTCGCCAGGACTGGAGCTCACAGGGAGTGGGTCCTGCTTGCTGGCAAGCCTCTAGGAGGGGAAGGGTCCCCGGTGGGGTCTCATCTGCTCCCTTCTTTTTCCAGTCTAGGATGACGGTGTCCCGAAACTGGCGAGCCATGCGGGACACGTGCAGGTACCGGCACCACTACCCGGTACGTAGCAGCCTGTCACTGAAGCAGCCCACCCGGCAAAACCCTCCCACTTCCCCCCGAAGAGGCCAGTGGACGATGTGTCCCTTGGCTCGTCGCCTTTACGAGGCAATCACAGTGCCAGCTTTTGTCACATCCACACGAGGCCCCAGACCGCCACCCACCGCAGTGGTGTCCCCATGTCCTCAGCCCCTGCCCTCTGCACCTGTGAGTCTCAGGCAACCCTTGGGTGCCTCTGGGTACCAGTGAGGGGACTCCTCAGCACTGGCCTACATTGGTGAGGAGGAGGTGGTAGTCAGAGGCAGATTCTGACCCTCGGGGCGAGGAGCCCAGGCTGGGCTCCTTCAGGGTGTCTGGAAGTTTTTTGGCTGAGAGCAGATACACACACCTCTCCCCCAGGAACGCTGTAGTCTGAAGGGCCCAGTGAGGCAGCCTGTCTCCAATGATGTCCCCAACTGGCACTCTTTCTCTCTCTGGCTCTTCAGGATTTGACAGAACGGGACGGCAATGGAGACATGCCGAACCTGAGCTTCTACAGAAACGAGATCCGGTTCCTGCCCAACGGTGGGTGTCCAGTTGCTGCCCGCAGCTCGATCCTGCTGGGGTGTCCCCTCTCCTCTGTCCCTGCCTCTCTCGCTGGGACTGGGTCTCCTGGGACTGGGTCCGCTGCACGGGGC